>NC_140501.1:70059054-70086554 GCF_964271855.1 Acomys minous
AGATTTATTACACACACACATATATATACATACATATAGTGGATTTATTAGAATAACTTACAGGCTGTGATCTAGCTAGTCCAATGATGACTGTCTACCAATGGAAGGTCCAAGAATCCAGAAGTTGCTCAGTCTACAGGGCTAGATGTCTCAGCTGGTCTTCAGTATACACTGGAATCCAGAAGAAGTAAGCTCTAATGCCAGTGGAGGAATGGACTTGCTAGCTAAGTGAGAGTGAGCAGGCAAAGAGCGAACACTTCCTTCTCCCATGCCCTTCTTTAAACAGGCTTCCAGCAGTAGATGCGGCACAGACCAGCGGGGTATGTCTTCCTAACTCAAAGGTCTGGACTAGAAGTGGATCCACCTACTTTAAACCAAGCAAAAAAAGTACCTCACAGGTGTATATATGTAATTAATTAATTCCAGTTAATTTCATGTATAGATAAGTTGACAACTTAAAATAGCCACCACACTGTACATTAGGCCTTCAGAATTTAATCAGCTTATAACAAAAAAACTGCACCTTTGGTTAACATCCACTCCTACAGTCCAGCTCCTGCTTTGAAGAATTCAACCTTTTTTCTTCCTCCCTCCTTTTCTTTCTTTTTCCCTTTTTTTCTTTTATTTAGAAATAAGGTTCTCCCAAACTCACTATATAGCTGAAGATAATGCTGAATTTCTGATCCTCCCTCAAAGCCAGGGTATCTGCCTCCACATGCAGTTTGAGGCTGTAGAGTGGAACCCTGTGCATACCATGCACACTCTACCAGCTGAGCCACAGCCCCATCACTGCTCTTTCTCTTTCTTTACGGGTTTGTCCATTGACAGAGAGTTGGGCTGCACTGCTACCTTGGCTATATTGAATGATGCTGACATCTCCTACAGCTCCTTTTCCCAAAGCAGGATTGCCAGGTCATACTGTAGTAATTTTAATTTTTTTAATTTTCTTTTTTGAAATAGGATCTTGTGACAGGCGGTGGTAGTGGCGCACACCTTTAATCCCAGCACATGGGAGGCAGAGGCAGGTGGATCATTGTGAGTTCAAGGACAGCCTGCTCAACACAGCAAGTTCCAGGACAGCCAGGGCTACACAGAAAAACCAAGTCTCAACAAAACAAAACAAAAACAAAAAGAAAAGAAAAGGATCTTGGCAGTGGCCTAGAACTCAGGCTCTCCCTGCCTTTGCCTCTGAACTGCTGACATTATAGGTGTAAGCCACAAGGCATGGCTAACCTTACTTTTTGAGACACCTCAGGAGAATTTCCCGTTAATCACTGTAACAATTTGCATTCCCACTGCCAGTGTGCCAGGTCCTCTTCACATCTTTTCTTTTCTATAGCAGTCATCCTGACAGCTGTGAGGTGATAACTCACACAATTTAAGAATTAGGGGGGAAAAAAAGGCCGGTGTGGTGGTGCACACCTTTAATCTCAGCACTCAGGAGGCAGAGGCAGGTGGATCACTGTGAGTTCGAGGCCAGCCTGGTCTACAATGTGAGTCCAGAACATCCAAGGCTTCCTTGTCTCAAAAAACAAAAACAAAAGTTTAAGAGAGAAATATTTAATATCTTGATCCATTGATCCATTTCTACCTTGGGGTATTTTATACATAATAAATTCAACATGTACTAAAACAACATAAATATTCAGAGGGTAGATGTTGTCTGCCCAGCATATGTGAATCTGTAGGTTTGATGCCCTGCATTGAAAAGTAATATAATAAAAATAAATAAATAAATAACACCCAGACTCCAGATATGTAATTTCCTTAAATTATTTTCCCCTAGAATTTTTTTAATGAATTCTATTTTCAAGTAGTTTGTCTGACAGTACTCAAAAAGTCACTGTACCTAAATAGGAAAGATCTGTTTCCCCTAAAGAAAAAAGAGATAGTAAGGAAATGTTCATTAACAATCAAAGAGGCTCACTCTGGAGCTGTGGAGCTCAGCAGGAGAATGCTTGTCTACAAGGCACTATGCCTGGGCTTCCGTCTCCAACACCTCAGACACTGAGGAAGCCAGCGGGAGGTGAAATAGAGAAGAAACGTAAAGTAGCTTGCACTATTGCACATTTTAGCTGGTGGGTCCTGTTTCAAGTGTTATGCGGATGGATGAGTCCCACTGAGTTTGGCATTATTTCTGTCAGCACTGGAAATAAAAACAAACAACATCAACAGAAATAAGCAAATAAAAAACATTCAACTCTTTATTCCTCTTGATCCAATAGTTTTACTTCCAGGAAGTTATGGTAAAAAAATTTTATTTCAACTAAGCATACACCCATGTGCATGAACTTGACATGTCTGAAAGCAGAAACATTTCCTCTGGGGGGTGCGCCTTCGTGTGTCTAATCACAGCTTTGCAAGTGTGAAAGCTTGTGATTTAAAATCACAAAGAAATATGTATTAGTTACTCGTAAGTGTGTGGGGCCACCACAGCTCATGTGCGGAGGTCAGAGAACAATTCTGAGCAATGGGTTCTATCACCGCTCAATCGGGGCATTGAACTCAGGTTGTGCCAGAAGAACACCCTTCAAATATTGAAGCAATTTCAAATTATGCTTCTCAACTATGGTATTATGACTCATATTTCAGAGCCAAGACACGTTTTTTGTTTGTTTGCTTGTTTTTCTTTTCTTTATTTCTGTACAAACTTTAAAAAAAATGCTTTCCCACAACTTGGAACAGAACAGTGGTGTCAGTTGGATTTAAAATATGTATTTTTATTTTTATGTGGCATTCAGAATATTCACTGTGGGGGAGGGGGGAGGCGGGCATAAAGTATCTGTTTCATATCATAATCCACAAAGGGAAAAGGAAGCTTGTCTAGAATATTACACTCATTCTTTTTTTTTTCCCCTGTACACTCACTTTTAAGTCTTACAGTTGTCTATGCAATAGTGTCTGGGGGTATTTAGCAGCGGCGACATCCTTAAAACAAGGGGTTAGTTCCACACATTGGGGTGGATTCTAGGGTGTGAGAGTGATGTATGCATGATTCTCTGACTAACGCACAGACTTAAAAAGTGCTTTCACAGCCAGGTGGTGGTGCCGCACATCTTTAATCACAGCACTTGGGAGGCAGAAGCAGGTGAATCTTTCAGTTAGAGGCCAGACTAGTCTACAAGGCAAGTTCCAAGAGAGCCAGTGCTACAAAGAGAAATCCTGTCTCAAAAAAAGTGTTCTCATTGGCTTCAAGCCTCTTTCATCTCTTCATACTTCAGCGTGACTTTGAGTGTATGGTTCAAGTGTCAAGTGAAAAGAATTTATCAAATCTCAGGTACAGGATTCTGAACCCCCACTGTCACAATCTCCCTCCACAGGTCAGCAGGATGCCATTGGCACTCAGAAACATTCTGCTCCTTTCTAAATGCAAACACCAAGGATTCCCCGCAGGACGCACCTCGGCCACGGTCAGGTTGAGTGGATACTTCAAGTTCCCACAGATCCTTGCATCTCTTTACAGTAGAAATATTACCTAGCCAGGAGCTGACCAGAGCAGTAATCTGCTTGTGTAGATGTCTGTAAAGTTTAAATTGTCATTGCCATCTGAGACTTATCTATATATGCTGTCAAATAAATATAAACTTGGATCTCTGTGATCAGAGGTGAAGAAAGATAGAACATGTCAGCTGAATATCCTGCGTCGCACCTGTAACCTGAGCACTTGGGAGGCTGAGACAGGAGGATTGCCATGAGTCTGAGGCCAATCTTAGCTAAGACTTGTTTCAAAACAAAAGAAAACAAACAAACAAAACAGAAGGCCTGCTGATGCATCTGGGTGGGCAGAGAGCTTGCTTAGCAAGCAAAAAGCAATAAGGGTGGATCCACAGTGCTGCACAGAGCAGGCATAATAAGGTTAGATGCACAGGGTTCCACAGAGCAGGCATAGTAAGGTTAGATGCACAGTGCTGCATAGAGCAGGCATAGCTATCGCCTCTAAGCCTAGGAGAAAGATCATCAGGTCAAGACCATCTTCAGGAACCCAGTGAATTTGAAGTTAACCTGAGCTACAGGAGACCCTGACTAAATAAATAGACGCCCAAAAGCCAGTAAACAGAGGCTGAGGTATATATAGTTCAGGGGCAGAGCACTTGCCTGAGTTCTAGGCTCTAACACCATAAAAGAAGTAAATAAATAAATAAAGAAGAATAAAACCCAGTAAACAGGAATTTACCTCCAGGCATCATAATTAACAAGGCAGTAGGGTTAAAGCTACCTATTATGGGAAAATAGGGGTGGGGAGTGCTACCCTCCTTTCGGACTAAATGGGCCATGTGGGGGGAGTGCACACCCCAACACTCTCCTCCTTAAAATGAATGTCACTCAGATTACAAATTAAAATAATAACCTATTCCACCCAGGTGGATAATTGTTCTCACAGTTGCACTTCTCATTTGGTGTTTATGGGAAGCACTTTAGAATTACTTAATATGATTTTAATGGTGGTGGGAAAAGATGTTAGAATGCTGAAAGAAAGGGACAAAGGCAAAAGGAGGCCAGGAGCCACAGACAACTGTATCAAGTGGTCCTGAGGTCCTCTGCAGGTGCATGCAGTGTGGTTGGAGGCTGGAGACCCCCTGCACGGACTGTGAGTCACTCTAGTGCCCTGCTTTTCTAAGCTGGTGCAGAACGCCTTTCCCAAGCCCTGTGTTTAAGCTATTTAAACAACTGCATGTACACGACTCGCAGAAGTCAGAGCAAGGAAGGCCCACAAGCACTTACAGCAAGACCTCACCAAAAGTGAAAGGAGCAAGCCCAGGATGATGGTACAGGCTTGTAATCGAAACAGTTGGGAGGGGAGAGGTGGAGGATGAGGCCTTCAAGGTCGTCTTCAGCTGAATAGAAAATTCCCTATAGGACACCCTGCCTCAAAGACAGATTATTTTAAGTGAAAGTAGTAACAATACACTCTTAACACTAAGAAGAAGGCAGGCTTGGTATTGCACACCTTTTATCTCAGCACTCAGAGGCAGAGGCAGGTGGATCTCTGAGTTTGAGGCCAGCCTTGTCTATAGAGCAAGTTCCAGGACAGCCAGGGCTACAGAGAAACCGTGCCTCAAACAAACAAACAAACAAACAAAGAAATTCTTCCCTACCAAAAAAGAAGTAGCAGGGAGGAATCTACTCCCAGACATACCTACTTATTAATACCCCAGCATTTTTGCATATTATATTGTTTATATATATTATATATTGTAGTTCTGAGCCGGACTGTGAACAAAGCTGGAATTTAGTCCATAGTGGGACTAGAGATGACTAGATTGTGAAGGTCAGTATAATCAACCATCCTATGCATGGATTTGAAGCACTGTAGATGTAGACAGCCCTCTTCATTTCAATGGCTTACTCATTTGATCAGGACTGATTTAACAAGATCCTGCTATGAATTCATCCACACACTATGGAAAAGCACACATCATTTTCTTCTTATCAAACCTCGAGTGCTCCGTAGTTGGTGTTTAGAACTAGCTGATATCGAGGAACTATGTCATTCATTGCTTTTGTCTAGCATGAGCTCAAGACTGCAAAATGGTTTTGTTGTTTTGTTTTGCTGGTTTGTTTATTTCTGTTTGTTCATTGAGAGAGGGTCTCTACATGTTGCCCAGGGTAGCCTCAAATTTCTGAGCTCACATGATTCTCCCTCAGTTGTACTTCATTGGCTGATGACTAAACATCCATTAAATTCATATTAATTGATTAATTAATTGGTTCTAAAAATTTTTTTCTGGGCCTTGTGCATGTTAGGCAATTACTATACCATTGTATATTATACTATACTATACATGCCCAACCCTTTGGATTTTCACTTTTCATTTCAAGACAAAAATCCCATTAATGTTGGCCAACGTACCTTGAACATGTTCTGTAGCTTGGGTAGGTTTTGAACTTGAAACACTCAGGCCTCAGTCTCTTGAATAGCTAGGGTCACAAGCCTGCACCCACAGACCCACACTGATGGTATTTTTAAACAATAAATAAACACACTTTAAGAATTACACATTCTAGGCTACTCCTCTGATTTAAAAAAATCCTTGTATGGGTGTTGGAGGGGGAGGTGCACACATGCCATGGTGTGTATAGACATCAGAGGGGTTCTCACCTTCTACCATGTAGGTTCCAGGAATAAAACTCAGACCATCAGACTTGGCAGCATGCACCCTTAATTCTGAGCCATCTCACAGGTCCAAGACTCCTTTTTGAACCCCAAATGCCATTCACTTTGGCACCTGGACTATTTTGAAGTTGCTCAATTAACTATTTCATGTAAATATCAAGTAAAAGCAGAGCAAATTATATACTACTCCTGCAGTTTCTTCTCTCTAAAGATTTTGCAGATCTCTACGTATGAACACTTGTAGACCAGAGGACCCCTCTTTGTTTCAGTGACTTACTTATTTGATCAAGACAGATATAACAAGATCCAACTATGAATTCATTCACAGACATCGGGAGAGCACACACCACTTTCTTCTTTCCAAATCTAGATGATTTGATAAATCTGTATGTATGAACACTTCTGCAAAGTCTTCATCTCTGTGCCTGTCTATGTTGTGGTCAGGCAATTGGATGGGGTGTGTCAGCTGCACTGTGTATTACTCTGTCCTCCACAGTCCTGCCAGCTCATTTAGTTCATATCCATTAAGGCCCAACAAAGGAGTCTCTTCTTCCTAGGAGTCTTCCCTGAGTTTCATTGTGTTACCCATAGAGGATAACACTTGTCGTTTGATGCTGACATCTTTGATATCGTCCTATTTTGTGGCTAACTTCTTTCCATGAATGTTCCAAGACAGTGTTCTGAGACTATCTTTTGCCCTTCAAAAACAATTGTTGTTGTTGTTGTTGTTGTTGTTGTTGTTGCTGTTTTCAGGAATTTTATTTTTACTTTATGGGCATTGGCGTTTTACCTGCATGTATGTCTGTTTGAGAGTGTCAGATGCTCAAATTAACAGACAGGTGTGAGCTACCATGTGGATGCTAGGAATTGAACCTGGGTCCTCAGAAAGAGAGGTCAGTCCTCTTAATCACTTAACCATCTATCCAGTCCCCTGGAAAACCATTCTTTATCCTTCTCTACTCTGCACTGTACAATGGAATGCTGACCTTGGTAGATTCTGCCACTAAGTTCCCTCGTTCTCAAGCCTCTGGCTGAACTTGGTCAGTGAAAGCACAAACGAGGGTATTAGAGTATGGGAGAAAAGCAATGCAGTGTTCACTCAGCTCTGTGTCAGCCACCAGTCCTGTCATGTGAACTTTTCATTACAGCACAGCTACAACTAGCTACCCATGGCTCACTTTGACGTCCACTTCTGCCCTTTCCCAGTGTGTGTGTGTGTGTGTGTGTGTGTGTGTGTGTGTGTGTGTGTGTGTGATTGGCTCCCCAGTGTCACTGGTCCCTCATACTTCCCCTCCTCTGTGTCTTCTCTTATCCTTGCCAACACATTTCTAAGTAGTCCCTTCGTTAAACTGTTAAACTCTCCTTAATTATTATGCTGGAGAGCACCATCTATTCCTTGCCAGGACCCTGGCTGATAGAGGCAGCAACTATAGGGTTGTGCCTGTGTATTCTCTTTGTAGCCCCCACAATGTCTGGCTCACTGTGGGTGCTCAGCAAACACTTGCTGAGGCAGGGAATAAAGCCAAGTATGAGCATCCGTACCTGAATTAACATTTTATAATTAGCAGGAGGGGCAAGATTTTAATGTATTCAATTAGTGGAAAGGTTTGCCCTCCTTGGAGCAATGGTTCATGTCTGTAATTCCAGCACTAAGGGGCTTCTATGAGGTGTGGGGTTCAAGGCTAGCCTGGGCTACATAGTGAAACCCTATCTTAGAACAAAACAAAAAAGAAATAAGCAAAAGTTTCATCTCACCACAACTTACAAATACCCAGGAGTGCAACTGATCATTCCTTTTCCTACACATTTCAACTATAGTAGTAAGAGACCTGCCCTTTTTAAAAAAAGCTCGTATGTCCCAGTCTGGTCTACAAAATGAGTCAGGACAGCCAAGGCTACACAGAGAAACCCTGTCTCTAAAAACCAAACCCCATTCCCCCAAAAAAGCTTCTTCTTCTTCTTCTCCTTCTCTCAAGGATTTTCTTTGCTGATGTCCCGGGCACAACATATGTGCCCTTCCTAACTCCCACTTCTTTCTTTCTTTCTTTCTTTCTTTCTTTCTTTTAAGATTTATTTACTTATTACATACAAATGTTTTGTCTGCACAAGATCTCACTATGGATGGTTGTGAGCCACCATGTGGTTGCTGGGAATTGAACTCAGGACCTTTGGAAGAATTGGCAGTGTTCTTAACCTCTGAGCCATCTGTCCAGCTCCTCCCACTTCTTTCTTCAGATGTGGTTTTGCACATTTCCGTCTGATTGGTAAGAATTAAATGCACCTGTTAAGTAGACAAGTGTCAGAGTCTTTGGCGATCTCTTTGCAGCTGTGTGTTTACCTCCCACTCTACTGTACTTGTAAGGTGCTACCTGACATGTGTCCATGTGGCGACGTGCAGGTGACAACAGAACAATGTTAACTCCATGAACTCGATAGAGAAGGACGGTGTACACAGACAACCCCAATAATAGGATAACTGAGCAGTGGTTTTTTTTTCCACCTGAGGGATGGATTTGGACACTTCTTGCAAGGTAGTTCAGATATGTTCTTTCTCTGTGGGCTACTGTAACTTACACCAGGCTCTTCTGTGGCATCTTAGAATGATAAGATGGCCTATGACTGTGAAGGCTCCTCGAGCTTCGCTTGCTTGAACCACACTGCTCTCTAATGCTGACCCCTTCAGCATTTGCTGCTCACCAAGACTCATGCTGCAGTCTGTGAGTGTTCAAGAGTTATTCTTGAAGATGTACTGTTTAAGAGTTACTGGTCAATGAGAAACAGTAGCTGGCAGCTCACAGTGGGAGCAGCAAGGTCTCACTATCTAAACTCCAAACAACAGTGTCTGTAGCAAGACTGAGAGCTAATGTCATTAACTCTGAGTGATCGAAGAAAGGAGAATCTATTTCAGCCAGCTGGATCGTCATTTTAATCTAGAATTAACCCTGTCAGGCAGACTCGAGCATCTGCTTTTCTTCCTAAAGACATCAGAGAGAAAGAGGAAAAAAAAAAGACGTATTAAACTAAATCTAAAATTTTAATTTATTAAAGAAATACATCTGGAGAATATCTTGGTCAGTAAAGTGTCTCTTGTGCAAACGCAAGGCCTCCAAGGCCCACATTCAAAAACCAATCTGTCAAGTTTTGGCCAATGAGAGATTCTATCTTTTTATTAAAATAAAAGTTTAGCCTTTAATCCCAGCACTCAAAGAGACAGAGGCAGGCAGATTGCTGTGAGTCCAAGGCCAGCCTGGTCTACAAAGCAAGTCCAGTACAGTGAAGGTTACACAGAGAACCATGTATCAAAACAACAAAACAAAACAAAAATGTTTTTAAAGGTGGATAGTACCTGAAGAGTGACACTCAAGGTTGATCTCTGGTTTCTGCATGCAAGCACGCACATGCACCCACAGGAAGAGGCACGGGCATGTGCACACAAAGAATAAGTGATTTCTTATTAATTAGTGGCAAAGAACTGTACACCGACTGTCATTGTATGGTATGTGCAGCATTATGCCTACTTCATGCCAGGATGAAATTGTGGGGTGAAGCCAGGTGGGTTTTCTGAAGGTAAATATAGCAACCACTATAAAATGGAGAGGAGTTTAATCCTCTCTAGTTTCTGACCTTTATTGAATTTTGACTATATTTGGAGTTCAGATTGTCCTGGCCTACCCACCCTCTAGAGATAAGAAGTAAATAATCAAATGACCCAAATAAAAATTAGTCCCAGAAATAAGGGGATGGAGGTGGCAGGGAGCATACTCAGCAGTACGGGATCTAAAAGCTCATCCCCTAGCTTTGTTCTTGAGGAGGGAGCCCTCCGTTCTACTTTACAGTCCAACAATGACACCGAGGATGAAAACCAATCTGAAACCATTTCTTCATGACAAGTAAAGTGGTCTGAAAAGACAAGCAAAACAGATAAAGAAACATTTTACCAACCAAGCAACCGCAAACAGCTCAGGTTCACGTCAGAAACGGGGAAGTCGGGCACCATTTCGAAGCCCCGAGGAAGTCTTTGAGTTGAGTAATTGAATTAGAGGCAGGGCAGCCAGCACAGTTTTATGAAAGCGATACCTTGTGTACCTTACTGCTTGGAGCGCTTTAGAGGGCATTACTGTCTTAGGAAGAAAACGGAACACAATGGATTTCATATCATTGTTAAAAAACCACTGGATGCGTTAACAATGAAGATTGTTGGCCGAGACCACGTCTATTGTGTAAGGTAAAATAGCTTGTTGGATTAAAAAATGTTCAAAACCTGAAAAAAGTGAGCGAATGTTAATGGTAATTTTTTTTTAAAGTGTGGTTATCAGTGCAGGTGAAATAATAGCTTTGAAAGCAAATGACTCAAATTGGAAAAATACGCACAAGTCAACCTCATTACATTGGACTATTACAGTCTCGGCTCTAACACCACAGAGTAAAGTTCCAGGTATTGTGAAGCCTATTATGTTTACTGTCTTATAATAACCTGCCTTTCTGGAGAAAAGATGGGAAGAAAGCAGAGTGTTTAACAGCATACCACTCAGGGTGTCAGCTGCGATTATTAAAGCACAAAGCCTTGGTTGCTTTATTTTTTTTTTCAATTTAGCTATCACAAAATGACACATATGTATTTTCGTCTACCTATAACGGTAGCATAACGAGAGGCTTGTGAGGTGATGCAGTGGGCAAAGGTGCTAGCTGCCAAGCCTATGGCCTGAGTCTGATGACTGGGATCCACGCGGTGGAAGGCAAGAACTGACTCCTGAAAGTTGTCCTCAGGCCTACACACAGATGTGCCACAGCGCAAACACACACAATATAGACACACACACACACACACACACACGCATGCATACATCATACATACATACACAAATGCATACATACACACATACATACATGCATACATACATACATACTGCTGGAGAGATTCTTAGCACTGAGGAGTAACTGCTGCTTTTGCAGATGTCCCAAGTTTGGTTTCTAGTGCCCTCCTTATTAGGCAGCTCCCACCCACCTGTAACTCTAGATCCGGCCTCTGTGGACAACTCACATGCTCATACTCACATACAATGCATAAGCAAAAAGAATGATTAGAGCACATAGTTCGTAAAGGAGTATATATAAACCTTAAAACTTAGGAAAGAATAACCAGTGAGCAATACTGCCTTACCTCTATTACCATTTCACTATCCATATAAACTCAGCGTCTGGCAAGTCACTAGCATGTTCTGTATCTGTAAATATGTAGGTAAATTCTATGTTGCTAATGGATCTGAGTCATCATGGCCGGTCACGAGGATTCTGTGTGTAACATTAATTCCTAGATGAAACTTTATACAAATAGGAATAGCCAAAACATTTTACTGTGCCCAACTCAATGTAAAAATGTGGATAGAATTTCCAAACCCATTTTTCCTACCCAAAGTATAAGATTTTCAGTGTATTCTGGGCATAGTATGGTAATCTTCAGTCTTTCCTAGGCAAAATTTTTTTGACACAGGTGTTACTATGTATCCTTGACTGGCCTGAAACTCATTATGTAGAATAGATTGACCTTGAACTTATAAAGATCACTTGCTTCTGCCCCTCCAGTGCTGAACCAATGCAATCATTACCAGGCCTGGCTCTTCTCCTAAGGAACCTTTTTATTAAATTTCATTTATCAGTTGAGCATGGTGGCGCACGCCTTTAATCCCAGCATTTGGGAGGCAGAGGCAGGCGAATCTCTGTGAGTTCAAGGCTAACTTGGTCTACAAAGTGAGGCCAGGACATCCAGGACTACACAGAGACACCCTGCCTTGAACGAAAAAAACAATAGATGATAGGTAGATAGATAAGTGGCATTTATTTATTGTGTGTGTGCGTGCTCGTGTGTTCATGTGGTCAGAGAACCATTTGCAGGAGTCAATTTCCTTTCCGCTATGTGGTCTGGGAAATTAAACCCAGTTCCTCAGGCTCCAGGCCACGCCCCTTTATCCATCATCCATCTCTCTGAGATGACAGAGACAGAGAGGCCAACCAACCTTAATCAGAGCAGATCCCATGCCAAGTAAATGAATGAAAGTATTTTGTAACATCTTATTATAAAGATTATATTATGCTCTGTGTGATGGCGCATGCCTTTAATCCCAGCACTTGAGAGTCAGAGGCTGGAGAGATGGCTCAGAGGTTAAGAGTACTGCCTACTCTTCCAAAGGTCATAAGTTCAATTCCCAGCAACTATATGGTGGCTCTCACAGCCATCTATAATGAGATCTGGTGCCCTTTTCTGGAATGCAGGTGTACATGTAGGCAGAGCACTGTATATGTCATAAATATATTTAAAAAAAAAGAGAGAGTCAGAGGTAGGCAGATCACTGTGAATTTAAGGCCAGCCTCTTCTACAAAATGAGTTACAGGACAGGCAGGGTTACACAGAGAAACTTTGTCTCAAAAAATCAAAAAATAAAACAAAACAAAAAGATTACACTATGAAATCTTCAAAGTTATGGGAACTGATATGCATGTTGATGTGGATAAGTATAATTTTAGCCAGATGTGGTGACTTATGCCTCTAATCCCAACACTTCTCACACTGATGCCAGAGGACAATGATGAGTTCCAGGTCAGCCCACATTAGAGACCCTGGGTTTCTGTTGGTTTTTTCTTTGTTGTTACTGTTGCTTATTTGAGATTTTCTTGTTTTTGTTGTATTGTTTTGTTTTGAGATACGGTCTCCTTATGTACCTCTAGACATCCTGGAACTCCCTCCTACATAAACCAGACCAGCTTCCAAATGATCAGCCTCTCAAGTGCTGGGATCAAAGGGATGCATTCCACACCTGGCCACATTCCACATGTCTTTAAACCAAAAAAGGCTTATCTTATTATCTGTAATGATGACTGTTATCTTGATAATAGGAAACTTTAAAATTCATTTCATTATAATAAGTTTGGTTCAGCAACCTAAACCTAATTCTTTTGAAGAATAAATTGAGCAAAGCTTTTCTTTCTTTCTTTCTTTCTTTCTTTCTTTCTTTCTTTCTTTCTTTCTTTCTTTCTTTCTTTCCTTCTTTTCCCCCAAGGCAGGGGGAAAAGCACTGGCTGTCCTCTGCAGGGTACAGCCATGCCGTAGTTCTCAGCTGAGGAGTTACAAGCCTGTACCCATCGTCTCATCCTGGTGGCTCCATGCTGTCAGGGGAGTGCCCTATGGACACTGGCCAATGGGAATCCTCAGGATCAGCCCCGCTAAGTGCTTCTCCTGTCTGCCTTTAGAATCTGTATGAAGGTGGCCACATCCCCATAGCTTTGTTGAGTTCTGCCCATGCTAGACCATGGCTTCCAGAGCCACACTGAAATGGCTGAAGACCACGGGAACTTCAGGAGAGAGCCCGCCACGGAAGATGGAGCTGGACATCAGCAGTCTTGCCTTTTTCTTCTTGAGTCTAATAGTGTGTGTGTGTATGTGTGTGTGTGTGTGTGTGTGTGTGTGTGTGTGTGTGTGTGTGATGGTTGATGTGCATGTCATGGTGTACATTCGGAGACCAGAGGATGACTTGTGTAGCTGATTCTCTCCTTCCACCTTACATAGGATTCAGGAATTGAATTCAGGTCATCAGGCTTCCATGGCAAGTGTTTTTACCCACTGGGCTATCTCAGGGGCCCCTTTCTTTGTAACCACCCTGCTTCTCACTAGACTTGTAATGGGAAGGGTACCTCATAATTTCTGGCATGACTCTGGGGTCATCTTTGTTTTCTCTTGTCTTGGACAATAATTCCTGGTTTCTGATTAGATCACTGACTACTATTCCTACTGTTCTTCTGACAACACCAGCTTCTTTTGAGTCATTATCATGCTAGACTCTTTCACAAGTTTTTGTGGCCACACCATAACCCTCTCCTTGGGTTACACCATAACCCACCATAACCCTTCTAAAATTTGAGTATTTGAAGATTTTCCAGTTTTTGAGTTCTGTTTTTCTTTTGAGCAATTATTTATTTATTTATTTATTTATTTATTTATTTATTTATTTTAGGTTTCTCGAGACAGGGTTTCTCTATATATCCTTGGCTGTCCTGGACTTGCTTTGTAGACCAGGCTGGCCTTGAACTCACAGCGATCCACCAGCCTCTGCCTCTGCTTCCTGAGTGCTGGGATTAAAGGTATGCACCACTACGCCCAGCAAAAAATTTATTTTTTAAGTATCCTTTATCCTTATATCTTACTGTAAGCAGTCAAAAGAAAGCAAGATGCTCCTTCCATGACCTGCTTGGAGATGTGTTAAATCAAATAGCCAGTCTTAGATTTTATAAGACACCGGCATACAAACGTGAGTCAAAGTTCGCTGCTACTTCATAACAAGATGGCCTTTCCTGCAGTAGTGTGTTCCTCGACTCTGAGACTTCATCAGAATAGTGTTCACTGCCCTCATCTCTATCAGCCTGCAAGAGCGGCTTCTTTCTGCCTTCCATGGGAGTTGAAGGATCAAACTCAGGTCATCAGGCCTGGCAGCAAGAACCTTTACCCATGGAGCCACCTCATTGGCCCCATTCCTAATTTTAAAAACTAGACAGTTTAAAAGCGATAGAAGGAAATTCAAAGACCAGGGCAGGTTCTAAACCCAATGTAAGCATTTTCTGGCTCATAGCAGCTTGCTGTGTCTCATATGACAGGAAGGAAAGCTAGCTTCCATGTGCCATTTTGTTGTTGTTTTGTTCTTCTGAGACCACATCTTACTATGTAGCCCCAGCTGGCGTGGAACTCACTAAGTAGACCAGGCTAGCCTTGAACTCACAGGGATCCATCCGCATTTGTATTCCTAGTGCTTAGATTAAAGACAAGTGCCACCACACCTATCCCATGGGCGTTTTTTTTTAAGGGCACTAATCTCATTTGTGGGAGGCACAGTACCAGGACAACCTAGTTACTCTCTGAAACCTTATTTTCAAATCACCTTTCAGATCAGGACTCTTTAGGAAATGATAAAGACATGCTAACCAGATGCCAATGGAAACTCATGGTTGCTGAAGTAGTTATCAGCATGTACTTTCTTCCATGAACATCCATTGCCCTGTTTGCTCAGGTAACTTGCTCCTACTAGGTGGCTGTGCCTTCTAGCCATGTGTCCACCCCTGCATCTGGCTTTTACTTATTAGCGGGGACTCTGTGCTGTGCCTCCCTACCTAGGTGCAGGCTCCTCACGGATCGCTGTAACTACCGCCTCATTCTCCTACGGGGCAGGACCTTCACTCACTTTAACCAAGACAGAGTTATCTACTGAACAACCGCATGAACATCTATCTGTCTGTGTTAAGAAAACAAAACAAAACCACACAGTGTGGGATTCCATTAGCCTTACAAGAGAAAAAAACCATATGACAGATTATGCCAGTAGCCAAGTAAGTTTCTCTCAAGGGAGATGGCTTCAATTTAGTATACCAAAGTTGGGGAGGGCAGACCATGAACACTTAACTACAGTGAGATACTTTGCTGAACTGTATTTGTTCCAATAGTAAGAAATCAGTCACCATAAACACAGATGTGAGTTTAAAGAAGCCAACATGTTAAGGTGGCACGATTAAAAATTATCTCATTTTCCTTTTTATGAGACTATATCTTCCAATTTTTCTGAAAACAACTCCTTTTCCTGATAGTTGTTTGTTTGGTTGGTTGATTGCTTGGTTGGATTTGCTTTGTTTTGAGATAGGGTCTCTATATACAGCTGTTCTGGAACTGGATCTACAGACTGGACAGACCTCAAACTCAACACATTTCTGTCTCTGCCTCTGGAGTGCTGCTATCAAAGGCATGTACCACTGTTCTTGGCTGGAAATACCTCTTTAAAAAAGTTATAAAAAACCAAGAAGAGACTTGATATCCTATGAGCATATAAAGGGGGAGGAAGGCCCCCTCAGGCACAGTCATAGGGGAGGGGAGTAAGGGGAAAATGGGAGGGAGGGAAGAATGGGAGGATACAAGAGATGGGATAACCATTGAGATGTAACAAGAATAAATTAATAAAACAAAAACAAAAACAAAAAAACTCCCCCCCCCCGAACTAGTCTTCTATTCACAAGACAGGAACATAGGGCTTGAAGAGATGGCTCAGTGGTTAAGAGCACTGTCTGATCTTCCAGAGGACCCGGGTTCAATTCCCAGCACCCACATAGTAGCTCACAACTGTCTGTAGCTCCAAGAGCTGACACCCTACCCTCACTTAGACATACACACAGACAAATACCAATGTTCATAAAATAAAAATAAATAAATTATTTAAAAAGTAAAATAAAACAGGGACATAATGACCCAAAGGTGCTGCCAACTTATTAAGATGTAACTATACAATTCAAGACAACTGAAGTAAAGATGAGACACATACTGTATATAGTTGGGTCTTCGTAAAATCAGGCTTATACCAGTAAGCCCAGCAGTTGGAAGAAGAGACAGGAGAATTGGAAATACAAGGTCAGCATGAGCTATAGTGTGAGTCCAAGGCTACCCCAGGCTACCTGAGATTTTTAAAAAGAAATTCTGATACATCTGATACACTAATGTTTCCAAGAACCTGAGGCTAGATAAGTCCTGGCCTAGAGGAAAATCTAATATTATTATTCTGCTAAGGAACACAGCAATAAAGACTCCTAGTAAGGCATGAGTGGTGGCACATGCCTATAAAACCAGCACTTGGGGTAGCAGAGGCAGGTGGATTTCTGTGAGTTCAAAGCAAGCCTGGTCTACAAAGAGCAAGATAGTCAAGGCTACATAGAGAAACCCTGTCTCGGGGAAGAGAGAGAGAGAGAGAGAGAGAGAGAGAGAGAGAGAGAGAGAGAGAGACTTCTAGTGACATACATACATATACACATTCATACATAGATCAGTGTCTTACTCAATGTGTCTTACTTCATCAGAGAAGCTTCTTCTTGCGTTAACACAGAGACCCCCAACTGGACAATGTACAGAAGTGAGAGGATTGAGTCTTCAGTTCTAAATGAGGTGTCTTCATCAATATCCCTCCCCTCGAGGCTCAGGTATCCATGCAGAAGAGGAGGCCCAAAGATTGAAAGAGGCAGAGGAATGGCTCCAAGGAAACAGTGTCCTCTAGACACAGTGGGAGGGATGCACATATGAACTCACAGAGACTATGGCAGCACACATAAGATCTTCACAGGTTCAAGTCAGACAGGGTCCCAGAACTGAAAGCAAGAAGTGGGCATGGAGTCCCATCCCTAATCAAGAAGCTATTTGCAATTGATACCCACTGGCAAAGTGAAAATCTGTTTTCTCTAAGGAGTGTCATTGAGTCTATCAACCACACTCCAGGGCAGGCCCGTGGCAGGAGTACTTGACCAACACAAAGTGAGCTCCACGGGGTTTTGTTTTTGTTTTTGTTTTCAAAGAATGAGCGGAAGAACATAAATTTAGGTGGGTAGGGAGATAGAGAGGATCTGGGAGGGTCAAACATTATCAAAATATATGAAAAAATTAATAAAAATATAAAAGAAATTCACAGCTGGACACGATGCTGCGCACCTTTAATCTCAGCACTCAGGAAACAGAGGCAGAAGAATCTCTGTGAGTTTGAAGCCAGCCTGGCTTACAAAGGAAGATCTTGAACAGCTAGGGATACACAGAGAAACTATGTCTCAAAAAAAGAAAACTAAAACAAAAAACAAAAAACAAAAAGAAAGAAAGAAAAAAAAAGAAATTCACAAAGAATTAATAAAAATATTATTAAAAGAAAGCTGTTCCATAAAGTAACAATAATACTAATGTTGGTTATATCATCCAAAACTTAAAAAAAATGGAAATAAATTAATGAGGGAGGTTTTTTAAAAAATCTGAGTTAGTGATGCTATTTGTATATTGGTTATTATCTCACTTTTACAATGCTAGCAATATGTTATCTGTCACCTATTTCCCATCATCAGAAAGTTTTTGCCTCGATGCCATTGTCAATTAGGCCAGGTAGTTCTCTGCTCTGCTGTGGAGGGTTTTCCTTTGCATTACAGGCTACCAAGCAGCACCTCTGGTAGTTACCCAGTAGATGACAGACAGGTGTGGCAACCAAAACTGTCTCCAGATACTGCCAAATTCCCCCTCACCCCCACAGGAGGCAAAATCACCCACAGTTTAAAAACACTGCTCTACAGTAAGTTACTGCGATCTAAATATTTTTACTCTGTTTTTTAACTACTGCATACTACTCTGGCTGCATTAGTCATGCCATGATTCACATTGATCACGGTGATTAAAGAAATTACACATTCACTCTGGCACTCAGGCACTCATGGTCAGCCTTTTAGATAAAGTCAGGGAATATTCATGGAAGAAATTCCTATAATTAAAAAGTAAAAATAAAAGATTACATGAAAAGCACATAGATTTTTGATTGTTGTAGACTGGGATCAAATTACATTCACTCGTTGAAGTGGACCAATTTACTCAAAGATAGCGGCCATTAATCGCCCCGCTGCAAGGCAGCAGACACTAGCTTGGTTTAGAAAGGGAAACACTTCCTGTTAATTTACTTGAGATAAGGAAGAAGCGATTCCACACACACCGATCAGTCATGCTTTCTTTCCTTCATTGTCACTCATCAGTTTTTCTTAGTGCCTTTAAAGGAAAAAAAAAATCTAAAACAGATACATATTCAGATGTTCCCACAACCAAATACTATTGTGAAGCTAATATTAAACAATTCATTGGTACACTTCACCTAAATAAACATTCGAAGTGGTCATATTCAGTACGATAAATCATAAAGAATTTCTGAACCACCACTCCTCTAGAATGCAGTGATTTTCACCTCATCGCTGTGGCTGGTAGATGCTCTTTTGTCTCCTCTAAATGTTACAGTTCTTGTGGGTTGATTAAACACAACTCATAAGCAACATTACGTTTTTAGAGGACTTATGTCTTTAAATACACGGCCTGGATTTGTATGATAACCTCCATTTTTTTCCCCTTCTTTAAAATTTTGGGAAACAAAATGTGACTTCTCAAACTTACTTACTTTAAGATGACTCTTAAAAAACAGAAAAGAGAACACTCTAGCGGGACGCTGCACTTGCATTCATCCCAGCATGCTCCACCACTGTTCTTTGGATGGCAATCACAGGACCCAGACATCAAGCTGCGGAAGAGAGTCTTCCAAGCCACAGCATCTGGCTCTTTGGCAAACTGAGCAGGCAGTCGCCCTAGTGGCTCTGGAGTTGCCTCTGGGTCTGTCGCAGGGTATGGCTGCTGATGGAGGCTCTGGATCTTGTCTCCATTTTAACTTTTGCCATCTTTCTTGAATACCATTTGGATATCGGAAGCCTCGCTCTTTCCCACAAGGCAATCGCAATTGCTACCCTCTGGGAGCCTGATATTTCTTTCTAGTGATCCTGTTGCACTCTAGTAAGGGTCCCTTTCCACTTCTTACATCCTTTACAGAAGTATTAAAAATAGGCAGGCACCCTGGCATCAATAACTAGAGCATTCTACTTCATACCCCACCTGCAGAGAGAATCGGAAATGAATGCTGTCTTCTCAGTCCTGAATGTTTAAGCCTGTGTTTTCATCGTCTTTTCTTCCAGTAGATGTCCTTGCCAGTCAAATTTGATAAATTGCTATTTATAATATGAATACCTACCTAATCTCAAGGAAAATTTCATTTTGCCTTCCAAGTTTTGCAATCTAAGTTGGTAATGTGGTCTAAGACCATGGGGGCTTAGTTTAAAGCATTCATGAAGAACCACAAGCACAGCCCTCGGAAAGGGCATGCACCTTGAATAGCTCTAGAGCCAACAAGCTCTCAAGCCCTCTAGCTGTGAAGGAAACTTATGGCCATAATTGGAAAACAAAGAATAAGGGTTTTGTTTTGTTTTGGTTTTGGTTTTTGATGTTTTAGGGACAAACAAACAAAAGCCCTTCAACCTTATGAATAATTTACATGAAGAGCATGAACCAGTGACTCCTCTGTTGCCCTCTGTCTATGTCTGGGTGCTGTGCCCAAAAGAGAGTACAGCTCTTGGTGAGGACGTGCTTCAAGGGCTCCACGGTGTCCATGTCTATATGCCAGCAAGATTTCTCTAGAGGAGAAAGTATTTTATTTTTCCCTCAAAGATTTCACCACAGGGGGTGGAGGAGTGTTAACACTGGCCACACCTAAAGAGAATTTGCTCAAATCTGTCACTTGATCACCTTATTTAATAGCTCTCATACATGGACTGAGAACCACCATCCTATCTCTCTTGTAGGCAGGGAGCAAGTAAAGCAGGAAGCAGAAGGATTTTGATAAGAGAAAATTAGATCTGAATATAAGTTGTTAAATGGGAAATCCTAAATTTAAAGCAAAATAAAACTCATCAGCTTCCAAAATAGTCAAGTAATGGCCCCAAACAAGTAAATATGTAATAACCGTTTCTAACTGAGATAACAGAATTCTAGGAAACCATAGGTGTCATTACTTTGATTAATTTTTGCATTCTTTTTAAAAGTGAGACTATAATGGTGGCATAGACATATATCAGATCCATAATGGCAACAAAGAACAGAGTTAAATCTACGGTCTTTAAATCTAACCACACCAATCAAACAGAAACCTTTTGCTGAGGAGCACACAGTCTCTCTCTCAAAGCATACACACTCAGTTGCCCCTCACTTTAGTTTTTAAAACACATTAAGTGTGCAGAGTTAAAAGTGAGGTACCTTCCTGAATTCCTGTAAACAGCCTCCACAGCTTTCCCTGGCAACACTGCTGTGAGAGAGCTAAACAACTTACTGTCTCATCTAGAAGGAAGGAGCTAACATATAATTTTAGGTTAAATATTTATCATGACTGCTAGCTTTTTTTGCATCAAGAAAACAAACAAACAAACAATCATATGGTGCCCCAAGCCTGACTTGACAATGTCTGTGGACATTATGAGTTCCTCAAATAGGGGTTGGTGATCTGGCTTGGTGGTGCAATGCTTGGCTAGCAAGCACAAGGCGTTCGGTTCCTAGCAATGGAAAAAACAATTAACAAGTGATTCTTGTGGGTTATCTAATACCTAAGCTCCCAATTGTGCTTGTTGAGTGAATGGATAGATGTGAATCCATATTGTAACCCACTTTTTAAAAAAAGTGTGCTGTGGAGACTTTTTGTATTGATAACCATAATCGTTAGATAAATCAGAGACTTCAATAGAAATTAGTGCATGTGAAAAATAAATATACCCAACATACTGAATATGAATAAATTTGTTATTGAGCCAAGTACTCAATCTCATTTAAAGACTTTATAGAGGACTGGCAAGGTGGCTCGGAGGGTAAAAGTGACTGCTGCCAAGGCTGACACCCTGAGTTTGATCCCCAGGACCCACATGATAGAGGAAGAGAACACACACACACACACACACACACACACACAGTTTTGTAAAAGTAATAATCCTTATAGTGAAGACGTTGTGGAGTCATGTGATCCCAGTACAAGCATATATAGAAAAACTCTTATCTCATAAAACCAAGAAAGAAGAAAGGAATACAGAAAAAGAAAAGTCTGTATAGCCTAATATTAAATGTTTGGGGCATCATTTGGAATCTACAACTGGCCAAAGTTATATCTACACAGTACCAATTACTAAAACATTTAAATACACTTTTTAAATCTTGAGCATAATAGGATTGTTTGATTTATCACAGAAAACACAGTATGTCCACATTTTTTCTCTCTCCCCGCCCCTTCTGGGTTTTGGAGACAGGGTTTCTCTGTGTAGCCTTGGCTGTCCTGGACTCACATTGTAGACCAGGCTGGCTTCAAACTCACAGTGATGCACCTGCCTCTGCCTCCCTGAGTGCTGGGATTATAGGTGTGTGCCATGGTGCCTAGCCACAGATTTTTCTCTTTGTTAAGGAAACTTAGATCTAGGTCTTTGCTACTTCTGTTTTGTTGTTGAAACAATCAGGCTCAGCTAAAGCCCAAGATCCCACTCACGCCCAACATCTCCAGAGTTTTGTGCATCAACACAAGAGGGTAGAACCAAAAGGGAGCTGCCTTTCTAAGAAGTCATCCAAAATGTAGCATGCAGACTTCGTGAGAACTCTGTGTCCCTTAAGTGATGTCTCTCATGTTCATGTTCCAGAGTGGAGAACTGGAGGCAATTATATCTTTCACTTTTTTGCTCGTTCATTAGTTGAATAAGCTGCCAGGAAACTGCCATTTAGGCTCCGAGTTGCTGTCTGTTGCTGAACCAGTTTAAATGGCATTTAAGAAATTATTTAGGAATGTAATTATTGAGTAGCTACCCAAAGTCATATTAATAAAGATGCCTTCAAGCATCCATAGGTTAAATGCCAAAAAACAGATCCACAAATACAAGAATCTGGTTTTGCAGCTAGGTTGTTGTGTAAGTAACACTCAGGGTTGAAACTATCCCCCAAAAGAGAGCCAGTGCTCACCAATCTAGGCCTGGTTCCCTCTTTAATACCCAGTTGACTCATATGGCAGACACTAGGGCTTGGTGGACAAGTAGTAACTGGCAGAGGACTTTAACCTGAACCGCATGAAAAAATGATTTAGAAAGGGGCGGGGGAAGCTTTGGCTACATTATGCAGGGAGGAGAGGCTGCTCATAGACTGGTGTGGGCAAGGTGGGGGGAAGGTTCCTATGTGGCTGATGACAGGCTTTCATTCAAATCTGGTGACAATGCTGAACCCCACCTGCCTGGCCTAAAGAGGTAGCACAGTGGCTTGGGGCTTGTGCGGCTCTGGAGGGATGGGGGAGGGGTTGGGAGGGCGGACAGGACAGCAGGCCTGATAGTCTTCAAAAGCTTTAAGAATCTTCCCAACCCATGGCCAAAATGAAGTCTGCAGCAAAGTGCACAGACAGTAACTAGAGGGGAAGTGGTATTTTTGGTGGATGGAGGGACACAGAGGAGCGTGTATTTAGAAGGAGGGCTCCTGTGACGTTTCCCCTCAAGGAAAGGGCATGCATCCAGCTGGACCTTGGAAAATGCTCCCTGCCTTCTCCATGAGGCTGGGTGTATCCCAGTGCCTTAGGACAGCGTCCGAAGGTTTGTGTGGAACATGCTTTCCCCTCCCAGACGCTCTGGAAGGACTCAAGCTCAGGTCCCCAGCCATAAACTTCTCCCCTTCACTGCAAGTGGCTGCTGAAAGCCTCAGGCTTGCCACCGAAATTTCAGGCTGCCCTGCAGACTCTTGGTTAGGAAAAGTGCTAACTCCTGGCCCCTTCCGTGGCCTGTACCTGCTCCCTGGTCCCCATTGAGACAACAGCGGAAGTGGGGGGGGGGTGCGTCACTGATGAGCTCCCCTTTTCCCAGCTGCCTAAGCTCGGGATAGGAAGCTGAACTAGAAAAGGAACTTGGGGCTGGGCTGGGCTACTTCTGTTGGACGCCAAGTGGGAAGGGTCACCAGAGAACGCAGATTCAGAGTCTGTCTCTTCCCCAACCTGTACCTGACCCAAACACCCGGAACTGGGAAAGCAGCTCTACTCCTCCAGTCCCCGATTCCGGAACCCTGGTGGCCCCGGGGCCCAGCCCGGCACTTAGAGTTGCATTTGTTCTATGCCAGACTCTCTCCAGCCAGGGTTGTCTTCCAGGGCTGGCTCCCGCGGACCCGCCGCCCCGGCTCCGAGTGCGAGTTTTCAATAGGTATCTCTTCGTCCACGAAGGCAAAGCTCAGAACCAGTCACCGAGCCCTACCAGCCCTGACACTGGACTTGCCAAGGTCTAGGATAGGTCGCGACCCGGTCCCACGCGGGAAACCCACGCGCGACCGCGACAAGCAAACATGGAGAGCTAGAAACGCCCGAACTCACACGCATGCTTTGGTCCCCACGCCGGGGAGCTAAACTTGCTACTTTGGCGGGGTGACGGTGTGCGCTCAGACTGTTCTCGTCTCGGGTGGACAGGATTTCCCACGTAACTTCTCCACTCAGAAGGTAGCCCAGCCTACTTGGTTAAACTTCTTCTCAATGTGTACTAGCTGGCTCTAGGCACTCCCAAATCTTGCACCTCACAGGGGCCGGGGGCTGTCGTTAGCCAGCTCTGCGCGCGGGCGCGAGGTTTACGCCACACTCGGGCACCCGAGTGTCTCTATCCCAGCGGCGCTGTCCCAGAGTCTGAGACACGCGGTCAGGGGCTCCTGCCGCAGCGCCACACAAGCTAGAAAGTCCCCGCCAGACCGAAGCCAAGCTTGAGCCGTGCACCTTAAGAAACCCCAACTAAGGGATGGGTGAAGTGGGGAAGGAGGGAGCCGGGGAGTTTGCACCGAGTGCCTCAGGTAGGAGCCCTTCTCCCGGACTGTGATGCGACTGCATTAGAGTTAATGGCAGCCGCCTGCTTCTCATTATTAATTGTCTTTGTGTTTGGATAAAGTATGTAATCTTCTTCCCAACCACACCATTAAAATAGGTTGCCTTTTCAATTAAGAGCTGTCGTGAGCACAGCAGTCAATTTTGCTAATGAAGACGCATTATATTTTCCCTTAACAAAAAAGAGAAAAAAATTCTAGTTTTTCATTAGACATGATTATGGAGAAATACACCAAGGTCTCCCTAAAATTCACACGAACATGTAGTGCATCAAACCTCAGGCTTTTAAATAAACTGAAATTTCTGCAGATAAAAGAAAAACGTGGCCAGCGAACATTTCCAAGCCCACTTCGTTCAGATTTGTGAAAACAAATACACTGAGTTTATTTGTTTATTATTTTTGCAGATGTACATAAAATAGATAGCACAATTAAGGCGAGTACAGCGGCTATCTGAAAATACCTCTGCAAACTTCGGGGAGGGGGTGGCCTCCTAGTTCACAGATGACTTCTCAAACTGAAGCTGTCAATATTGAAAGTGTGTTCTGCACATTTAGAAGGTCTGCAGCCTTTACTTTAAACACCTCAGCACTCACGAGCAAAGTGGGTCGACTATACTCTACAATTACTTTTTGCTTCCTCCCCTTCTTCCTTCTTCCCTTTCTCGCCAGCAGTCCCCTCTCCGCCCACCAAAGGCAAATTGAAGCCAACAACCAGGTGGGACTGCTTAAAATTCTCTGCTTTTGCAATAAGCAAGTTCTCCACCGTTGTACATTAAAAGTGGCAAAGCTGTAAACTTGTAGTGTTAACATGAACTGGACTTTCGCCTCCATGGACACAAAGGCACAAAGCTTGGATCCATGGGGAGTGAGAAATGTGTGCCTCAGTCCTTTACCAATCTCCAAGTTGGGGGACTATGCAATGAAAAGGACCTTCCAAGAGCTATGTATTCTTAGTTGATTTTTAAAAGTTAGATTATTTTTTGCTTGTGGTCTACTGTTTCAAATACATAAGCCTCTCCCTTGTTCAATTTGAGAACTCTGATACGGGCCACATTGAGGGGAAAAATCGGGCAAACTCTTCTAAGTAGAAGAAGGTACTCTTCCTGGCAGCAGCGGGGATTTCCTTTGTAAGGCAACATTAATGTTTTCTTGCACACATGATCTTTTCTAGGTTTGGGTGTTATGTCTTTTAAATATTGAATTCTCTTCTCTCTCTCTCTCTCTCTCTCTCTCTCTCTCTCTCTCTCTCTCTCTCTCTTAATCAACTAGCTCCTTAAAATGATCTGCAAAGAGTGGGAAATTAGATTTTCGATTAAAACCTTATCCCATCTCGAAGGATTACTTTATATTGATTCTTAAATATGGCTACAATTGATGGGCTCTAATTAAAAATCCAAAGAAAAAGTCTGCCATGCCCATATAAAAGAAGCTTTTCATATGCGGGAAATAAAGCTTGTAAAAGGTTACAAATGAAAGATTAGAGTTTTATCCAAACCAGTTTAAAGCTTCACTGTGGTTTTCTTTTCTTCTTTTTTTCCTCTTTCTTACAAAACCATTCCTGGGTCCTCCCCCCTCTCCCCAATTTTAAATGAAGTTTGCAAACAGGCAAGATATTGGAGTGTAATGGTTGTTTTGCCTCAGCTCTGTAGCTCAAGGCTGCTGCCTGCAGTAGAATTGATTTCAAGGAAACTTTAAGGCCAGCAGATGAAAATTATGTAAACTGACTGCCACTGTCCTCCATCCAAACCACACACACACACACACACACACACACACACACACACACACACACACATCTCACCCATCTTCCACACTCACACAAGTCTTTATTCTCCCTCAGCCTAACCCTGCCCTGCACACATTCTATCCTTGGTCCTTATATTCCCTGGGACGGGCAAATAGCTCCTAGCTGACATAAATGTCTCACAGTCCACATCTCCCACTTGTCGCACAATCTTAATCCATTTCATTCTGGAACAACATGGTACTTTTTTCTTTTTCTTTCTTTCTTTCATTTTTTTTTTCAACTTGGAATTTGCCTCCTGCTCTTTTTTTTACCAAGACAACACAATCCTATCTTTGAAGTTATTTCTTTTTCCTTTACCCTCTTTTCTGAAGTAACTGAAATACAGGGTCTGAGTGACCCCACGCTTAATTCATAAGTGGTCTGATGCCTTATATTCCCAGCCCTGGCAACACTGCCAATCTTAAATCCTGTTAAGAAATATCCAGAGTTAAGCTTGGCAAGTTTTAAAATCAAGTCATTTCTTTAAAAACTAGTGAAGAATTACTTATTTTCAATAGGTGATGATTCTCACAGAAAAATGTGGTCATCCCCCTCTCCCACACTGTTCACTGAATTGCTGAAAAGATTTGAAATTAATCTTCATATTTCGGAAGTTCGTGTTCAGGAAGTCTAACTCCCCCCCCCCCACTGTGCTCTTGTGGGATATGGGTTTTCTTCTTTTTTAATTAGCTTGGAAGACTCCAGAGATGGTTCTTCCCCCTCCCCCATTCCCATAGTTAATAAACTTGGAGGAAAGTTTCGAATATTTTAAACTAGCTTGGCATTTTGAATGGAGAAAAACAAGCCCAGTTAGTGATACACATGAATCCAGACATCAAAAACATGAATATCAGCCATAATCTGGGAGCCGCATACAAGCCATGACAAATAATTCGGTTCCCTGCACATTGCTTCTTTTCATTTAGCTTCGGAATCTTTATATCTCATCTTTCTAGCAAGGCGACTGTACACATGGCAATTAAAACCCACCCACTTGCTAATGAGAATTATTGAAAAGCACAAAGCACATTACCTTAAGTCAGATTCATAGGAAATGCTTTTGTTTTTTAAATGGGAGAAAAGTTAAACTCTGGATAAAAGAAATACAATGAATAGTAAGTATATTGGAGGCTCAAGAACTTACAGAAAATCAAGAGATGTTTCCATCCAAGGAGTCTTTTTCTCCCATCAAGCTTCTAAGATTTTCCGTGAAATAGCCCACCCCCTCCCCTTCCGCCAAAGCCAGTGGCTTTTGTCCTGACCTAGAATAGGGTTTGTGGAAACGGTACCTGAGCCGGCTGTCTGCAATTTCCAAATTGACAAGAAGAGACT